>NC_041394.2:228960931-228973431 GCF_900747795.2 Erpetoichthys calabaricus
TCATATTTCAACTTATATTTTGTTGTATCTGTGGGTGAGAGCCAGGAAGAACGATTCAAGTCAGTTTATTTTTAAAGACTGTAATTCATTATAAAATACTAGGTGCACTGAATGCATTTACAAATGCAGTATACAGAACTTTTGAATAAAAACAAGGCAGCATGGTGGTGCAGTTGCTGGCAAACTAGTCCCTTACATACTGTCTGAAGGTTGAATGTTTTCCCAGTGTCTACATAAGGTTTTCCCTAGGCATTCTAATTTTTGTGTTAGGTTAACTGAAGACTCAGTGTGTACAACTGTAGATGCATGCTTGAGAATGCTCTATGATAGATTTGTACAGCACACAGAGTTAGTGCGCCTGAAGTGGTAATAATAGTAATATACATTAGAACATTATAGCATTTTTAACAAGAACAGGCCCAACAAGTTTGCTAATTGCTAATTACAGATGCCTCTCATAAAGGTGTGTGTGTGTGTATATATATATATATATATATATATATATATATATATATATATATATATATATATATATATATATATATATATATATATATATACAGTATATATATACGCAATCAATACTGGTCAAAAGTTTGAGAACACCTTAGTTTTTCCAGTTTTTCTTCAAATTTAATCAGTTGAAAAGCAATGGATGACTTAAAATGGTGTAAAGGTAACCAAAGGTTTAAATTTCAGAATATTACAAATGGGCCTACTTCTGAGAACAACTAATAGGATGTTCTGCTGCAATTAAAGTAAATTAAGCCTTGCAAACAAGTTGAACAGGTGTCCCAGCTTTTGTTGATTACTTAAAAATCCTCTGTCTGTCTTAAAGCATAGTTAGAACAGAATGTGTTACCACACTCTCTGAAGCACTAAAAGTTGTAAATTCCAGTGATAATGGCAAGAAAATGGCAATTAACAACTGAAACGAGACAGAGCATTATTACTCTTAGTAGTGTAGACCTTTCATTTACAGAAATTGCAAAAAAAAAAAAAAATTGAAGTGTCAGTGAGTATGGTGTCCAATCCAAAGGCAATTGGAATGAGATCTGGCAGACTCTGATTTTTATTTGCCATTGTTTATTTGTTCTATGCCTTGATTTCATGAAACAGTAAGACATTAAACTGTGTACATTTACATAACTGAAAAAAATGAGGTGTTCTAAAACTTTTAACTAGTAGTATATATTATTTTTTTTATAATAGATGTTTATATATATATGTATATGTATACACACACACACATATATATATATATATATAGTGAGACATGGGTCCGAACACCACCAGACAAACACCACTTCTTTACACAAAACACAAGTTTATTAATAAAACACTATCCCACACAGCACACAGTGCTCCCAATCATCTTGCACACGGGCCTTTCTCTCCCTGTCCGTGGGCCACCTTTCCTGTCTTCACGGGAGCTTCGACCTGCTCCCACTCCCGACTCTAGCTCCCTGATTGTAGGAAGGCGGCCCCTTTTATTTCTACCAAGATGTGCTCCAGGTGCTCAATGACATTGTTCTGGCAGCACTTCCTGGTGTGGCGGAAGTGCTATCCTTGCACCCGGAAGCACTCCAGGCGTTCCTGGAAGGTCCTTCCTCCACCTTCCCAGGTGTGGTGGAAGTGTCAATCTCTCGTGCTCCATGATCCTCGGGCACAACCTGGCGGTGGCCATGGGCTCCAGTGGGCTTGAGCCTCCTTGATCCTTCCCTGTGGTCCCCTCAACATCCAGAGCGGTTGCCCCCTCGTGGCCCAGGGGACGTATAGACCACCTCCCGGTCCTTCCAGGCATCCCGGCTGGGTCTGACCCCCAGCCTCCTGTGACAATATATATACACACATACATTTATACATACATACTGTATATATATAGACATACATACATACATATATCCATCCATCCATCCATCCTTTTCCGCTCATCCGAGGTCGGGTCGCGGGGGCAGCAGCTTGAGCAGAGATGCCCAGACTTCCCTCTTCACGGCTACTTCTTCTAGCTCTTCCGGGAGAATCCCGAGGCGTTCCCAGGCCAGCTGGGAGACATAGTCCCTCCAGCGTGTCCTGGGTCTTCCCCGGGGCCTCCTCCCAGTTGGACGTGCCCAGAACACCTCACCAGGGAGGCGTCCAGGAGGCATCCTGATCAGATGCCCGAGCCACCTCAACTGACTCCTCTCGATGCGGAGGAGCAGCGGCTCTACTCTGAGCCCCTCCTGGATGACTGAGCTTCTCACCCTATCTTTAAGGGAGAGCCCAGACACCCTGCGGAGAAAACTCATTTCAGCCGCTTGTATTCGCGATCTCGTTCTTTCGGTCACTACCCGTAGCTCATGACCATAGGTGAGGGTATGAACATAGATCGACTGGTAAATTGAGAGCTTTGCCTTACGGCTCAGCTCCTTTTTCACCACGACAGACCAATGCAGAGCCCGCATCACTGCGGACGCCGCACCGATCCGCCTGTCGATCTCACGCTCCATTCTTCCCTCACTCGTGAACAAGACCCCGAGATACTTGAACTCCTCCACTTGGGGCAGGATCTCGCTCCCAACCCTGAGAGGGCACTCCACCCTTTTCCGGCTGAGGACCATGGTCTCGGATTTGGAGATGCTGATTCCCATCCCAGCCGCTTCACACTCAGCTGCGAACCGATCCAGAGAGAGCTGAAGATCACGGCCTGATGAAGCAAACAGGACAACATCATCTGCAAAAAGCAGTGACCCAATCCTGAGTCCACCAAGCCGGACCCCCTCAACACCCTGGCTGTGCCTAGAAATTCTGTCCATAAAAGTTATGAACAGAATCGGTGACAAAGGGCAGCCCTGGTGGAGTCCAACTCTCACTGGAAACGGGTTCGACTTACCAAGCTCTGACACAGGACAAAAGGGACCGGTAGGACTCCTTCTTCAGCTTGACGGCATCCCTCACCGCCGGTGTCCACCAACGGATTCGGGGATTGCCGCCACGACAGAGACATGGAACATGGCCCATTCGGACTCAATGTCCCCCACCTCCCTCGGGACATGGTCGAAGTTCTGCCGGAGGTGGGAGTTGAAGCTACTTCTGACAGGGGGCTCTGCCAGACATTCCCAGCAGACCCTCACAACACGTTTGGGCCTACCAGGCCTGACCGGCATCCTCCCCCACCATCGGAGCCAACTCACCACCAGGTGGTGATCAGTTGACAGTTCCGCCCCTCTCTTCACCCGAGTGTCCAAGACATGTGGCCACAGGTCCGACGACACGACCACAAAGTCGATCATCGAACTGAGGCCTAGGGTGTCCTGGTGCCAAGTGCACATATGAACACCCCTATGCTTGAACATGGTGTTTGTTATGGACAAGCTGTGACGAGCACAGAAGTCCAATAACAAAACACCACTCGGGTTCAGATCGGGGGGGCCATTCCTCCCAATCACGCCCTTCCAGGTCTCACTGTCATTGCCCACGTGAGCATTGAAGTCTCCCAGCAGTACGAGGGAGTCCCCAGAAGGAATGCCCTCTAGCACCCCCTCCAGGGACTCCAAAAAGGGTGGGTACTCCGAACTGCTGTTTGGTGCATACACACAAACAACAGTTAGGACCCGTCCCCCCACCCGAAGGCGGAGGGAGTACATACATATATATATATATATATATATATATATATATATATATATATATATATATATATATATACATATATATACATATATACACACACACATTATATATATCTATATATATAAAATCCCTATGTGCGTCCAGGTGTCCGTGTGTGACGATGCGCGATATTACTGTCAGAGAAAGTTAGAGGCGTTTTACGGAAATACAAACCAGTATTACTGCGAGAGGAAATTAAAGGTACACAATACAGTGATGCATATTACAGCCACATATAGCCAGTATTACTGTCAGAGAAGATTAAAGGCATATTACCGACGCGCACGCCTGTATTACCGCCAGAGAAAATTAAAGGTATATTACGGACGTACAAGCCAGCGGACGTACAAGACGGTATCCTTCAATAAGGGCGCGCACAAAAAGGCGAGCCTCAAAAGGGCGACCTCAATTGGGCGCAGCGAATAAAGGCACGCGTAAATAAAGATCTGTACCTTTGTTGCTCTTCACATATTCCAGAGCCATTTGAACTAAATTATCTACGAACGCCTTTATTCGCCGCGCTCAATTGAGGTCGCCCTTTTGAAGCTCGCCTTTTTGTGCACGCCCTTATTGAATAGAGCTGTACAAGACAGTATTACTGTCACAGAAAATTAAAGACACACAATACACGGCGGCAGCCCACGAAGAACGGTCAGCTCAGCAAGTAAACATCAACAAAAGAAAGGCTGAAAGAAAGAAAAATACGACCAACAAAAAGAATCAGGTCAAAGTCCCTTGCCATTTAATAATTACTGTTCCTACTAATGTTTATGTACTACTGTTCTAGTGCCCGTTATTGTAACGGACTAAATGACTAGTGTATATATATATATATATATATATATATATATAGTCACGCACAAGCGCATGGGGAGCAGTTTAAGAACCCGGGCTGCATCGCGACATGTCGTGCCAAGGGACAATGACGGTGCACTAACCTTTCTTTTCTTGTTTTCTCAGCCAGAACGAGGAATCGCCGCCGTAACAATGCCCAGACAAGCCAAAAAGTCGCCATACTTCCGGGTTCCCTTCTACCCTCCAGTTCCGCTATGATGACGTCAATCACCCATCCTGCATCATGATTTTCCCAGCATTCCACCTTCTAATTTCCGGTCCCCCTGTATAAACTGTCCCTCTTCCCTTCATAACATATCTTATGTTGACCTTGTAAAATTTAAGTGGAGACATTACTCTTTTTTTTTGTTGAAGTATATGGGGCTAAAACCCCAAAAGTTTATGCTGTGTTGTGTTGTTTCTTCACTATATACATACATATATATATATATATATCTATACTAATTAATAAAAGGCAAAGCCCTCACTGACTCACTGACTCACTGACTGACTGACTGACTGACTGACTGACTCACTCATCACTAATTGTCCAACTTCCCGTGTAGGTGGAAGGCTAAAATTTGGCAGGCTGATTCCTTATAGCTTACTTACAAAAGTTAGGCAGGTTTCATTTCGAAATTCAACGCGTAATGGTCATAACTGGAACCTCTTTTTTGACAATATACTGTAATGGACGGCAGCTTGATGACCATGGGAGGCGGAGTTGAGTGTCACGTCATCACGCCTCCCACGTAATCACGTGAAAAGACTGTGAATGCAGTAGGGAGAAATGAAGTAAGAGCCGCAAACAGCGAAGAACAAAAAATTCATTAAATAATTGAGAAGGGAGCGAGTGAAGCATACAAGCATCTTCATAAGGGAAACAAAGCACCGTGTAAAACGTAAGTTTAAATTAAGTTTATTGAAACGCTCCCGTTAAGGATTGCAATAACATATTCGCGAGATAAAAGAACGCAGTAGGGAGAAATGAAGGAAGAGCCGCAAACAGCGAAGAGCAAAAAATTCATTAAACAATTGAGAAGGGAGCAAGTGAAGCATACAAGCATGTTCATAAGGGAAACAAAGCACGGTGTAAAACGTAAGTTTAAATTAAGTTTATAGAAACGCTCCCGCTGCGGATTGCAATAACATATTCGCGAGATAAAAGTTTAATGAGAAGACACGAGGTATAAACGAACCACACGCCGTGGCGCAACGTTAGGGGCAACAGTTTCAGCCATTCTATGATCTGCTTCTCGCAACTGAAAGACGGCACATGGCGGATGTTAGCCGACTTGCTGACCGCAACGTTAGGGGCTTCAACTCTGGTGCTGACGATAGAGATTCGATTCACAAGAGGGGATGCAGTGAGTGTGTATGCCTGATGAGCCCAGAATTAGGGAGAAACACGTGTCGCATACTCTTTGCATTATTTGAAAGTAAACTATTAAAACCATTCTATGATCAGCTTCTGGGAACAGAAAGAGGGCACGTGGCGGATGTAAGGCGACTTCCTGACCAACCACAAGCGTAACCTGGCAGGTAACCACCCATACAGTCAGATTGTGATTCAGAAAACGAATGCCATGAATGTAATTACCACGATCTACATACTGTCAAATAAATGAAACACACGCCGTAGCGCGACAGCTGTGAAAAGCGAGGTTCACAAAAAAACAGATCCTTAACAAATTGTTATTGGTATATTTTCGATCCGTTTAAAAAGGTTTTCTTTTCTTCTTAAAAAATTAAAAGCAGTACTTCGCCGCAACGAAGCGCGAGAATTTGGCTATATATATCTGCTTCTCGCAATGAAAAGAGGGCACGTGGTGGATTTTAGACGACTTCATGACCAAACATAAGTGTTACCTGCCAGGTAGGGTTACCACTTTTAATACAAAAAAATATGGGACGCATACTGCAGCGGGTGCCACATCTCAGTGCCAACAGTTTGCAGACTCTACTTAAAAGACACGCCCTCCTCACTGGACAGTTAAAAAGACCAATCAAACTAACGATGACATCAAGTATTACCCAATCAAAAGTAGGAAAGGAGGCATCTTCATAAAATGCGTGTGGGATGATTTGCATGAAACGCTGCTTTAAAAAAAATGATAAAAAAAATACGGGACAAATCCCGTCCCGTATTGATTCAAAACGGGACACGCAATTTCATTCTCAAATGCGGCACGATTCCGTATTTTAAAGGACGGGTGGCAACCCTACAGTGCCAGGTAACCACCCATACAATCAGATTGTGATTCAGACTAGGAATGCAATGAATGTAATTATCCCGATCTACATACAAGGCGAAAGTCTTGCAACATTCAAAGATGATGGTTTGGGATAAGTACACCATACAACATAAAAGAGCTTATGAAGCCTTGAACCGAAAAAAGCAAGATCTCAGAGATCGTAAAAAAAAAAAAGGAGGTAATGTCGTTTTACTCGCTGTAGATTTTAGTCAAACATTACCAGTTATTCCACGAGGGAGACCAGCAGATGAACTCAACGCGTGTTTAAAATCCATGCTTCTCCCACGCTCGGTTATATGTCGCGTGTTCTCGGGTAGGTACACCAAAAAATGTATACATTTAGGCATGTTATGGGCAAACAAAAAATGAGGTATACCCGAAGGCACTGCAGTAGTACTTAATGTAACTTTACTTCTTAAATGTTAATGTTTTACTGTTTAATAATTTATACGCTTCTTATATATTGTTCAAATTCTTTTATCAAAATACCAGTGACAGCGCAATGCACGATAACATGGAGTGAATACACCATACGCATCCACCCACGGCCGCCCTGGTGTGCGCAGATAGGAGTTGATTCTACAATAAAATAAAATAAAGATAAAAAGAGTAATACAATCATCACCCATAAAGCGGATAGTAGACGTGACGTACTATATGTGTACCACATTTCAAGTCAATAGGTGAAACGGTTTGCGAGCTACAGGTGATTTAAAATCCTGGACAGACAAACCAATAGCCACGGTAGCAAATTACAGAAGAAGATTTTACTGTTTAATAATTTATATTTATATGAAATGTGCTTCTTATATATTACTTCATATTCTCATATGATAATGATGTTAATGTTGTTTATATTGATTTCTATGTTATTGAAACTGCACGTATGTGTGTATATGTATGTATATCTATAATAATAAAAGGCAAATCCCTCACTGACTGACTCACTCACTGACTGACTGACTGACTGACTCATCACTAATTCTCCAACTTCCCGTGTAGGTGGAAGGCTGAAATTTGGCAGGCTCATTCCTTACAGCTTACTTACAAAAGTTAGGCAGTTTTCATTTCAAAATTATACGCGTAATGGTCATAACTGGAACCTATTTTTTGTCCATATACTGTAATGGTAGGCAGCAAGATGGCCGTAGGAGACTGAGTTGCGTGTCGCGTCATCACGCCTCCCACGTAATCACGTGAACTGACTGTGAACTCAGTACGTAGAAAAGAAGGAGGAGCCCCAAAGAGCGCAGAAGAAAACATTCATTACACAATTGACAAGGCAGCGAAACAATAAGAAGCGAGTGAGTGACGCATACAAGCATCTTCATAAGACACGAGGTATAAAAAAGCACGGTGCAAACCGTAAGTCTAAATTAACTTTATAGAAACGCTCCCGCTGCCGTTTGCAATACCATATTCGCGAGATACAAGTTTAATGAGAAGACACGAGGTATAAAAAAGCACGGTGTAAACCGTAACCTTAACTTTATAGAAACGCTCCCGCTGCCGTTTGCAATGAGAAGACACGAGGTATAAACGACAGTTTGCATCACTTTGTAACAGAGTTAAAATTGCTGTAGCGAGAAACTTTTAACTGTCGGGTCTTAGCTAACATTAAATAAACCCGTGGACATCGCAACATCACACAAGAGACTGGCTCACGTGAAGTGACTGAACGCAGCAGGAGTGATCACTTGCATTAAACAAACCTGTTCAAAAAACACATTACACAATTGATAAGGTAGGAAAAGAATATGAAACAAGGCACGGTATAAACCGTAACTTTAAGTTTATAGAAACACTGCCGTTTGCAATACCATATTCGCCCCTGCGAAGCGCGGTGATTTTGCTATATATATTAAACTATTTCAACCATTGTATGATCTGCTTCTCGCAACTGAAAGAGGGCACCGTGGCAGAAGTTAGCCGACTTGCTCACCAACCACAAGCGTTACCTGGTAGGTAACCACCCATACAATCAGATTGTGAATCAGACTACGAATGCCTGCAATGTAATTACCCCGATCTACATGCTGTCAAATGAACGAACCTCACGCCGTGGCACAACGTTAGGGGCTTCGCCTCTACGTCCGAGGATCGATTCCCGTAAGGGAGTGCAGTGACTGTGTACTCCTGATGAGCCCACAATTACGGCGAAACACGTGTCGCATACTATGCATCTTCAAAGCACGGTGTAAACAGTAAGTTTAAATTGAGTTTATAGAAACGCTCCCGCTGCCGTTTGCAATACCATATTAGATGACTTTGTAACAGAGTTAAAATTGCTGGAGCGATAAATTTTTAACTGCCGGGTCATGTCGCGTGTTCTTGGGTAGGTACACCAAAAAATTTATACATTTATGCATGTAATGGGCAAACAAAAAATGTACTATACCCGAAAGCACTACAGTACTACTGAATGTATCTTTACTTTTTAAATGTTAATGTTTTACTGTTTAATAATTTATACGATTCTTATATGTTATTCAGATTCTTTTATCAAAATACCAGTAACAGCGCACTCCACGATAACGTGGAGTGAATACACTTGACATGACCATTCATAGTATTTATCCTCTTTCTCTGTACGTTTACCATTCGTTTGCTCAGAGGTTGATGCGCTTGCTGCTTAATGAGCAGCTCTTGACCCTAGCGTCCCGCTGCTTCTCTTCTTTCGTCGGCATCTTTTCCCGTTAAAACTGATTTCTTTTAAAACTTAGTATGTTTTCTTTAATTTTTCAGTTAAGCTGGCACTTAAGTCTTCAATCTGCCTCAAGAATGATTAGCGAAGGTGGTAGACAATGAAAACGTCAGCCGTACGCATCCGCCACGCACGCACTGCTGCGCGCAGCTGTGAGTTGATTCTACAATAAAATAAAATAAAGATAAAAAGAGTAATAACTTGCACCACCGCTATTCAATTACACTTGCCTAACGCCTCTCCTAAGGGGAAATACTGTGGGATCTGGACATCCGTCAAAGCAGCAATCACAAGCCCGATTAGAAAGCGGGAAGCTGTGATTTGTCGTCTCCCTCCCATGTAACAATCACAGCCCGTGTTGCAACGCACTATGTATGTATATGTATATGTGTGTATCTGTGTGTATATGTATGTGTGTATATATATATATATATATATATATATATGTGTTCATATGTGTGGGAAAGCGAATAGTAGACGTGACGTAGTATCTGTGTACCAAATTTCAAGTCAATAGGTGAAACGGTTTGCGAGCTACAGCTCATTTAAAATCCTGGACAGACAAACTAATAGCCACGGTACTGTTTTATAGAAGAACATTTTAATGTTTAATAATTTTTATTTATATGCAATGTGCTTCTTATATATTACTTCATATTCTCAAATTATAATGATGTTAATGTTGTTTATATTGATTTCTATGTTATTGTAAGTGCTCTTTATTTGTGGAAAAATAAATTTGGCAATTTAACTTATTTTATACATACATTTTATTTTTTTCTCTTGCACTCAGTGAGCGAATCCACTGGCTAATCAGCTATATATATATATATATATATATATATATATATATGTATGTGTATATATATATGTGTGTATATATATATATATATATATATATATATATATATATATATATATATATATATATATATATATAGATAGATAGATAGATAGATAGATAGATAGATAGATAGATAGATAGATAGATAGATAGATATATGTGTATGTATGTAGATATACAAATATGTATATATATGTATATATGTTTATATATATGTAGATATACAAATATGTATATATATATATATGTATATATGTGTATATATATGTAGATATACAAATATGTATATGTATATATATGTATATGTGTCTGCATGTGTGTATATATATATATATATATATATATATATATATATATATATATATATGTATGTGTATATATATGTTGATATATGTATATATATGTGGATGTGTATATGTATATATTTATGTATATACACTATGTTTATGTATATATATGTTTACATAACCTCTTTAACACACTAGCAAAATACCCGCGCTTCGCAGCGGAGAAGTAGTGTGTTAAAGAGGTTATGAAAAAAAAGGAAACATTTTAAAAATAACGTAACATGATTGTCAATGTAATTGTGTTGTCATTGTTATAAGTGTTGCTGTCTTTTATATATATATATATATATATATATATATATATATATATATATATAAATATATATATATATATATATATATATATATAAATATATAATATACACACACACATAAACATATATATACATATACATATATATATACATATCTACATATACACATATCTATATATATATATACATATACACATCCATATATATATACATATATATATATATATATATATGTATATATAACATATCAACATATATATACACACATACATAAACACACACATATACATACACACACACATATATATATACTAGCAAAATACCCGCGCTTCGCAGCGGAGAAGTAGTGTGTTAAAGAGGTTATGAAAAAAAAAAGGAAACATTTTAAAAATAACGTAACATGATTGTCAATGTAATTGTGTTGTCATTGTTATAAGTGTTGCTGTCTTTTTATATATATATATATATATATATATATATATATATATATATATATATATATATATATAATATACACACACACATAAACATATATATACATATACATATATCTACATATCTACATATACACATATCTACATATATATACAGTGGTGTGAAAAACTATTTGCCCCCTTCCTGATTTCTTATTCTTTTGCATGTTTGTCACACAAAATGTTTCTGATCATCAAACACATTTAACCATTAGTCAAATATAACACAAGTAAACACAAAATGCAGTTTGTAAATGGTGGTTTTTATTATTTAGGGAGAAAAAAAAATCCAAACCTACATGGCCCTGTGTGAAAAAGTAATTGCCTCCTGAACCTAATAACTGGTTGGGCCACCCTTAGCAGCAATAACTGCAATCAAGCGTTTGCGATAACTTGCAATGAGTCTTTTACAGCGCTCTGGAGGAATTTTGGCCCACTCATCTTTGCAAAATTGTTGTAATTCAGCTTTATTTGAGGGTTTTCTAGCATGAACCGCCTTTTTAAGGTCATGCCATAGCATCTCAATTGGATTCAGGTCAGGACTTTGACTAGGCCACTCCAAAGTCTTCATTTTGTTTTTCTTCAGCCATTCAGAGGTGGATTTTCTGGTGTGTTTTGGGTCATTGTCCTGTTGCAGCACCCAAGATCGCTTCAGCTTGAGTTGACGAACAGATGGCCGGACATTCTCCTTCAGGATTTTTTGGTAGACAGTAGAATTTATGGTTCCATCTATCACAGCAAGCCTTCCAGGTCCTGAAGCAGCAAAACAACCCCAGACCATCACACTACCACCACCATATTTTACTGTTGGTATGATGTTCTTTTTCTGAAATGCTGTGTTCCTTTTACGCCAGATGTAACGGGACATTTGCCTTCCAAAAAGTTCAACTTTTGACTCATCAGTCCACAAGGTATTTTCCCAAAAGTCTTGGCAATCATTGAGATGTTTCTTAGCAAAATTGAGACGAGCCCTAATGTTCTTTTTGCTTAACAGTGGTTTGCGTCTTGGAAATCTGCCATGCAGGCCGTTTTTGCCCAGTCTCTTTCTTATGGTGGAGTCGTGAACACTGACCTTAATTGAGGCAAGTGAGGCCTGCAGTTCTTTAGACGTTGTCCTGGGGTCTTTTGTGACCTCTCG